>NW_021130452.1:0-1809 GCF_004193835.3 Ostrinia furnacalis
GCGGGAATTGAACCCACGACCTTCCGCTTGCCGGGCGACTGCTCTTCCAACTGAGCTACTTAGACACTGGATGAACCCGTCGAAATTTTCAAGTGTAATACGCTGTTACAGCCAGCGTTTGTTTCATCAATGTTAAGTATACCTACCCTACATCTAACAGAAATATTGTTGCAAATATTTAACTGTCAGTTAAGAGCAGTCGCCCGGCAAGCGGAAGGTCGTGGGTTCAATTCCCGCCTTAGGCAGTTCGATTTTTTCAAGTTATTTATAACTAGCTTTCCGCCCGCGGCTTCGCCCGCGTGGAATTTTGTCTGTCACAGAAAAACTTTATCGCGCGCATCCCTGTTTCAAAAAACCGGGATAAAAACTATCCTATGTCCGTTCCCGGAATTCAAACTATCTCTATGCCAAATTTCATCAAAATTAGTTCAGTGGTTTAGGCGTGAAAGCGTAACAGACAGACAGACAGACAGACAGACAGAGTTACTTTCGCATTTATAATATTAGTAGGGATTTTCAAATTAGTTTGAGATGCGACTCCAAACGCTAAAAATTTAATAACTAAGTAGTTGTAGTAGTTGTTAGTTAGTAGTTGGTACGTATTTGTTACATAAAACCCGATTGAGTTTTAAAACTGCGCACCTTGCAGCTGTGACGTCACATCGACGCTTTGGTATGGACGGGGCGAGCGCGGGGAGGTACGCGGGTGAGTGCGAGGAAGAGTCGCATTCCAGCGAGGTACGCAGTTAACGTAAGTGGTACTCAGGAATATGGTGTGATCAGGGGACTCTTCGTCCGCCATTCTTAAAGTTGAGCACCGAAAAAGAAAACGAAATTGAGACAGATTGAGAGATCTACATAATTAATAACTATTACTACCTATCTATAAAAGTAATTATTTGTTAATTTAGTAAAACTGTAAACATGTTTACAGATTTAGGCCCAGTTTTTTGATTCGTAGTTAAAATAACCAATAGTCAAATTTGACAGATTTCAAATGCCAAGTGGTTAAATTAGTACATTTTTAACTATTAGTTTACATTTTGTCAATATTTAACCATTAGTTGCAAAATTTAACAATTAGTTATTTTAACTATGAATCAAAAATCTGGGCATTACATATGTACATATTTGAAGATAGGCATAAAAGTGTTAATTTACACATACATAATTAAAATTTACCCGTATTACTTACCTTATTTCATTTTTGATATGTAATAACTGATGTAGGTACTTACATTTTATTTTAATGAATTAATTAAAATCCTAGTAAATACATACTTGAAAAGTAATAAGTATGCCAGACACATTGAATAAGCCTTTTTACTAACGTACTTTTCAATACAAATTAATTAATACCATGAATGTATTCGTAATCTGGGGGCACGGCAGTGCCCCCACCAAGTCGAGCAAAAAAGCGGCACGGCCGTACCATCCTTTTCTCGAAGCAATTCAGGCCATTTTCGTACCGCCTGTAACTTCGTTGTGGTAAAACTAGAAGGCTGAATTTTCATTAGCTATGCAGGCATTGTAAAGACACGGTATATTTAAAATTTCATTCAATTTGAACCAGTAGTTTAAGAATTATAACGGGTCAAAGTTACTTAATTTTGTCACTCACTGACTCACTGACTCACTGACTGACTCACCGATCATCAAAATTCTAAGGCACTTCTAGCAGACCTAGAAGCTTCAAATTTGGAATATAAGTAGTGTTTGGTGTATGAATCAAGGAAAAACTAAAATATTTGGGGGCACGGTAGTGCAACCGCCAAGTCGAGTAAAATTTTTCAATTTCGGTCCAGTTTT